>NC_057694.1:4381698-4410431 GCF_014466175.1 Vespula pensylvanica
GATAGGGAAAACACTTACGCGCGTGACGGCCGGCACGCGCGTGGGTGTTCGCGAACGCGAGATTCAGTCCTACCGAGGACTTCGTTTTGATCTTTGAAATAACGAATGATAGACACGACCGGTCGTGTCTCGAGATGTCTGAAGCCGACGGTGTGGACAGTGGAGCGATCTGTAAGCGGGGTTTTACACATCTCCAGTTTGCCGAGAAGCTCGAAGCTCCCGAAACGGAAAGATATCTCGGATCGTGGATTTTAGAGTAGAATCCCCGTTAGTCCATGTATTTCCACGTGCCGCAACCATTCCACCACCGTCCAAGGACCATGGAGGGATTTAGATTTTTATACGGGTGTTTAAAGAATCCTTCTTCCTCAGGCGTAGAAGGATTTCTTTTCTCCCGTTCGGGCAAGATAGAAGAACACTCGCTTATGTCGGCTGGCATAGGCGTTGGTGTTCTCGGGCGCGATTAAATTAAAAATTGGCTCTAACGCATTCAACATATTCGCGTGAGTGTTTCCGGAATGCTCGCGTAAGTATCATGACTGCGGTAGATTCAAATTTGAGTTCCGGCGTTTGTCGCGAAAGCACAACCGGTCGTGCTCAAGTGGTGATCGAAGTTTCCGATGTTGGTTAGTTGAGCTATGCGTAAGTCGGTTCCCAAATGCGGAGACGCATGGGGCTGCAATTTTAGTGTTTGGAGGCTTGAATTCGTCGGGAGTGGCGGTCGCTCCATTGCTTTGCTTTCTTCATAGTAGTAGTAGTAGTAAAAAGTAAAGTCACCGTTAGTCCGTGGGTCTCCAAATGCAGCAACCTCCCCGCGGTGCGACCTGGGTCGGAAGTACTTGTGATATGTCTGAATTTTGTAGGTTGCAAGTATTCCCGAGCAAATGGCTGCGTTCTTCAAGATTTATCCAAAATCCTTTCTCACTAATTCCAATTAAATATCGAAATACGTTCAGTTTACATTCTTTCTTACATCTTCCGTATATTCGGCAATAAATGCACAGTCACTTCTACCTATTGAAACACATACTTATATAATAATTATTCCAGATTAATTATTATAGCTTCTCTCGGGTGGGTCCCTTGGGATGGGCCCTTGGGCGTGGGCTTCTGTGCGGGTCTCCTTTCAGTACTACAAAATCGAGCTCGATTTTCGTACTCTGGTATTGGTCGGATGTAGCAATATTGTACATCTATCTTCTCTTTTCTATTTTGTCGTTTTCACACATGCATGTGTTTGATTATACTTTCCGGATATCCTTTCTCTCTTTTCTTCTGAATTCTATCTTCTATATTTCACATGCGCGCATGTTCCGGCTTTCTCTTCTGCTTCTCCTACTCTTCGTGGATTTCGATATATCGACGTATCCGATATATCGTCGAAAGGTTCGGTTCATAATCGATCGTTAGACGCGAATACGGGTAGGATAGGAAGAACACTCACGCGTGTGTCGGCGGATACAGGCGTGGTGTTCTCGGGCGCGATTAAAAGTCCTACGGTAATGGACTTCGTTTGATTGCTAAAACGAAATGACCGGTCGTGTGTCGGTTTATGTGCTACCGAGCAGTATGGTTTGCTATCCGTAAGCGTGGATTGACCCTCCTCCAGTTAGCCGCCTTCAGTCTTGGTTAGTGCATAGACGTCGCGAACGCGAATTTAGAGTAGAGTCACCGTTATTCTAACACTCACGGGAGTGTTCGGGCGCGATTAAAAGTCCTACCGGGGACTTCGTTTTATTAAACGCCGTTTATTTGAACACGCCGGTCACGCGAACTTTAGAGTAGAGTCCCCGTTAGCTCGCGGGTCCCCAAATGCAGCAACCTCCAAGCGGTGGGACCTGGGTCGGTAGTACTTACTATATTCGCGATCTAAGTTATATAGTTCAAGTACTACCGGGCGAATGGCTGCATATTTCAATGTATTTTCAAAATCAATTCTTTTTTACAAATGAGTTACTCTTTTTACTATATACAATCATTTCTGTCACACATTAATTCGATCGTTATGTTACTGGCAAAAGTATTATAATCTACAGAACTTATATACCGGTGCAGTAATCGTATAGTGAAAAGGACAGTTTCCCTATTGTGCTTGTATTTTATCCATACCATACTAAAACACATATTCTTTGAGCTAGTGATGGTAGCTACGCCGTGTTTTCTTAAACTGCGCATTGTTCTATAAGAAATTATGGGAAGGGAAATTTTCCTTTCACGATTCAATGCGCTTTGCTGTAGTGCGCGACAGTATTTATGAGCTTACGAACGAAGGAATTTTTTTTCGTCGTGGAGACGTTAGACGCCCACAAATTATTCTTCGTTAGGATATAGTTTGTACCGTCACGTTGCTTCCAACGTACTCGCTCCTTCACGTAGTCTCGCAGTACCGACACGCATTTTAAAAAACACGTTTCCTCCTACGTCAGCGCCTTCCATTTTTTTTCGGCCGTCTTCACTTGGCGAGTTACGAACAAGAACGAGCATTGCGAAGGAGAAGAGAAACCAGAGAAAGAATAAAAGTTACAAAAAAATGAGTCAGCGATGTTGAGTTTTCTTCGATCGCACTACGCCCGACTACGAGAATGCAAATCATGCTCCACTGTGGATAGATATAGATTCTGTTTCTCGGGTATTCTCGGGAAAGCTTGCACAGATGTACCTTATGCATCTTGGAAAGCGTAAGGTATTTTCTTCGGGTTCCTTCGATGGAATGTTTCTTTGGGTTTTCAGTTTCATATACAATAATTATCTTTAATAAAAATTCCACTTGACATTTCACGATATTATTAATTTCTTCTTTCGTAATCTTCTTTGCTATGATAATTTATTCTTTCTATTATCAAGTATATACTATAAATTATATATTATGTAATAATCTTTATATTATTCTTATATTTCTTAATGTTAAATATTTTTCTCAAGAGCGTGGCCCATAATTAGATTCGCGTTTGAAAGATGCTTTAAGCTTTGGTATGTTCTTTTCTAATTTAAAATGCTCAACATCATCACGTACGAACCGCTTCATTTAGCGTTTCTTCCACAAGAAAGAACATCTAAATTTAAACGTTAAAATATCTACAGTTTGAAGATAGCAACGGGTTCTTCGTTGGAGAAAAAAAAATAACAAAGAATAAAAGTACGGTTCGTTCGATTCCCATAGAAAGAATATCTAAACCAAGACGACAAAAAGATCGCAATGCCGCGTACTCGCGATACTTGGGAAGTCTGCCAAAACGCTTTTCTCATTTTCTCTCCGTCCCTATTTCGTATATCGCTGTCTCTCTCTTTAATTTTTCTTTTCTTTCCTCTTTTCCCGCTGGACAAAAGCATCGAGTCCGTCAATGTTTGTCGTGCGCCTAGTGAGCTGACGATCCTTTTGGAGGCAATCGCTCGGTGGAGCATGGATGATGGGAAATGAGAGGGACAAGGGGGTTATGTAAGCAGTATCACGTACCGCTTTCTACTCCGAAGCCGACCATTTCCATTTATTAATTATACCGGTCGAGAGTACGAGTCTAGCTGGAAGAGTGAGAGCGGCTCTAAGCGCAAGAACCGTGAACGGTCGAGGAGGATGAGAAGCCGGAGTCGGAGTACAGCTGGTAGCTAGCTGGCTCGAAAGTTTAGCAAGGAGAGTACCTAGTTTGGTCGGTTTACAGTGCCCCGCGAATGAGCTTGCATCGATTTCGTCTCACCATAAAACAGTACCGTCGTCTCTTTTTCTCGCAAGAATCTAACCAAGCACGGCTCTCGTGGCTTTATCTGTTTATATCTTCTTCAAAGGTCTCCAGACGATCGTCGAATAGTTTTGAATAAGACATGGATATAAAGTTACGAATATTTTATAAAAGTCGCGTTCGTCGTTAGCAGGCTGATCGGTAGCGAAGCGGCTACTGTTCCTTTTTTTACCGGCGTTCTCTTTAAAACTCTACCCGAACGAATAGAACTTTGATGTAACCGGAATAATTTGAAAAAGTATCGGGAAAGCAGACTCCGACTAGAAACTTAAGTACAAGACCGTGCGACGTTTGAATCCTTCGCGCTCGTCTCCGGTTCTCTTTGACAAGCTATGGGATTACCATAATTCCAAAGCTTTTCTTCTTATCCGGCACTTTTCGAGCGACAGTCACAGAAACTTTAAGACGACTACAAGAACGTCGAAAGTGGTGGTCGTGCCCGTGGTGAGGGTGCCGGTCCAGGCGACAGGTGGAGGCTGAAGAAAAGAAAAAGGGATGCTTTCGTAGTAGATGGAGAGGAGAAAGAAGGAGAGAGAGAAAGAGAGATTCAAGACTTTGCCCTATCCTTGTAATCCGTTTCTTTCACGGTATTCGTCCTCGAAGAAAACGATGGAGGCCGTCCCGGAAGGGCTGAGAAAACTTTTTCGCACGGACGGCAGATACGACGAGAGAGAGAAAGAGAGAGAGAGAGAGAGAGAGAGACAGAGAGACTCAACGGTACTTTTGATAAATGGCAAACGAAGGCGCGCCTCGAACTCTTCCGTTCCTTTCTTTCTTCCTTCCTTCCTTCCTTCCTTACTCCAGAAAATTTCCCTCTTAATCCACCAACGATCATGATTCCTTCCCCTTTTCTCTTCCCTCTTCATCCCCGACATATATCTCTTGGGTGCTTCATAACACGCAAAAACGTTGCGGATGTTGTCGTATTTTCTAGCAACTACGCGCGATGAGCGTAACGTTAACCACCATTCTCCATTTACAAAACAACTTTTGAATCACGCTTTTTCCAAAACAAAATATAACGTGACCACGTTCATGTTACCGATATAATCAATACAAATTTTCATTGAAGCAAACTAGAGTTGTTCGTCGTTGATCGACGAAAAATATAAAAAAGAATGAAATTTGTTTGCCTTAGAAAAAGATTTTCACTAAAAACATATTGTTTTATAGAAAAGCAAAAAGAAAATTTTTAAAAGAGAGGGTACGTAGTTTAACGAAACTCGAACCGGAGGGAAATAAAACCAGAACGTAAAGTATCGTCATTTAACAATAAATGACAATACGACTCGTCTTTTTTTAAAGTTTGAAATAAAATTGCTCCCGCGGGTCGAGAAAATCGATTTCTCGCTGAGATACCATAAACGAACTTCTTGTTTTTTTTCCTTTTTATACTCCTCGCATGCTTCTTCTTTTTTTTCGACCAAGTCGCGATCTCTTTTAGTTCTTTAATTAAAATCTTAGACTTTCTTTGAAATAGATGCAAAGACGGAACGAAACGAGCGAGCCGCTGACCGCAAAATTGTAGCCAGTCGAGCGGACTATGGAAGAGGCATTTGTCGAGGGAGGTTGCTTCGATTAAATTAAGCACCGGCTACATGTTTAATTACATCTCACTCGCAGGCGTGTCCATCTACAGTAGCTTGCTATGCTATATTGTGAAGGTAAAGTAGTTCTCCGCTTTTCGCTCAAACCTTCTTGTTTTGAATATAACTCGTTCGATGTTGTACAGACAATAATCGTAATAGGATATAACAGCATGTCGATATGAATTTTCTAAAGGATTCTGCAAAAGTAAGGCCAGATGAAAACTAAACGCTTACGGATATATTGTAAAATGTCAAATAATTCGTTTTGTTGAAATGAAAATTAAATGATATCGTTATTATATCATAAATTATCGAATATGGATTATTATATACAAAAATTAATATAAATTATCAAAACATTGAATTGTCATAAAACGCGCGATGACGAATGCTTTTCTTGTTCGTTGATCATAACTCTCATCTAGCCTCTAATTGGAGCAAATGAAAAGCAAGTAAATGGGTACGGGGGCATCGGGTTTCAAAGAGATTAGGATGACTGCGAACAGAAACGACTTCCAAGAAAATAGACCAAATAGATTTTAGCCCGGTAGTTTGGTTAAGCTAGAGTGGATTAGACGCGGTTAAGCAAAGATGCCGAGCGAGGAAACGTACATTACTTTGGCACGGTCTTACGTTTGCTCCGAACGCCAGTTGCATCTACGAATACCGATGCTTTCCTAATAGTCATTAGGAAGCGAATGAACGAACCGTAACGTTGTCTTTTGTCGTGCTTTGTCCTTTCTTTAAAAACTTTCTTCTCAGTAAAGCGTAAATTTCGAAGATGATCTTTTTATATATACATATGTAGCTATAATGAAAGGTAAGCCTAGTATGTTCTTAAAAAATATAAACGATCTCATTACTTAGATTTTAGATCAAGCGTCAGTATAAAAAATATCTCGTGATAAGGTGGTAAAGCGAACGCTCGTTTAACTTTTACGCTTGCTTTTACGAATTTTTCGTTTGAATAAGAAAAAAGCGCAACTCTGGTTATAGAAATTTTTTGAAATAAACATTTTTTAATTATTCCAACGAGTCCAATACTAGTGAGCAATATAAATTTCTGTTAAAATAACATCTATTTCATTCACTTTCAAACGCGTTGCATTAAAATTGAGAAGAAAATTTGCGAAGGGAAAATTTCGAAGAAGCTTGGAAGTTGTTCATTCCGATGAGAAAAGTTAAAGCAAAATTGAGCGAAGCGCTGTGGAAGAAAAATCTTCTTTCCCTTAATTTCTTATGGGACAATTTTCTATTGGGCCGTTTTATGACGTATTTTTCAGAAGCAGCCAATCCCTTTAGAATTCTTTGTCGAGAACATTGATCGCTTCTAAGAAATGAATGTTACTGTTCTTATTTGACTAAATTAGCTTGATCTGATACTATATATTATATAAATTAGATTTTATAATATGTCTGTTATATTTATTTATTATAAGTATAATACTTATTATAATACAAATAATTAAAATATGCACATATATATGCGCATATATATATATATATATATATATATATATATATTAAAATAATTTTGATCTTCTCACAAAGAAAATCTCTTTAATTACGCTGACAAAATGTTCTATGTAATTTTCCAACGAATTCGTACTTTTTGTGAATAGTATATTTCTGTTAATTCTGTAATCTTTGAAATCACCTAAAAGCCACGATATATATAATAATGTATAAAAAGAAGTAGTTCCAATTATAAAAATCTTTTGAAATATAGAAAAAACTACCGATTAAAGAATTTCCAAAAGACGAAATCACGTGAAAATGAATGTTGATGATTATTTTTTCGATACGCTCGTGTTTGCCATCTCTTAACGTAGACCTACAAATCGTTTGAGACCAGTTAAAATCGATATCTATATCGATTCACTGTACTCGAAGTTAATCTATTATTATGGCTTTACATTTACGTCGCCTTTACATTTACCGGTCAGATATCGTTATCGAACGATCGTAGCTGCAGATCGTACTATTGATCATCAAGAGAAGGAGAAGAGAGAGGAACCGCTATTATACCGCACAATCGCAGTTGGAAATCACATTTATCGAAATTTGAACGCTTTCAGTCATTCACGACTATACTTACCTCTTTCGTTCAGTCCTTTCCTCTGCTTTTGAAGGTGGTACGCGTCGACCGTTCTCATTTATTGTATTGTGCTAGGTGAAGCTTCACGAAGCCGTTTGGTTTAACGAAAGAATGGCTCGATTATGAAAGATGAAATATCGTGAAGCCATTTTCTTTTATCCTCTTCGTTCTTTGCTCATCGTCGATGGCATATACCTTAGGATTTTCCTTGGAACTTAATCGTTTAAAATTATACGCAACTGCGAAAAGATATTAACAATAAAATAACATTGAAGTGTTTTCGAGTTTAGATACTAAATATTGCAAATATCTCGTATGCGTAGTATAGTTACATGGGATAGGGAGAATTACTTTATGCTAAACTAATACAAGATCCCATCTCGCTCTTGGCATTATCATAGATACTTCAAGAAGAGGGGTCGAAGCACCCTCCGTTTGGAATACACACTAAATTTCACTCGACGGATAAAAGGACCTGCTCGTCCTATCACAGCCGGAGGAAAATGAATTACTTCGTTCTAGTACCTCCTCAATCATTAATGAGTCTCGCGTGAGTGGATTGTGCACTCTTTAAGCGGTCATAACGAGCAACCTTCCGCTTCGTTCGGTTTCCATTCCTATCCCCGTTAACGAGATTCTATAGAATGTGTGTAATTATATGGGACCTCTTCGCACAAACTCGCCATTTAAATAATCTTCAAAATTCTATCTGACAAAAGTCGGTTTTGATAGATAATTCTCATTGTAGAAATCACATTCGAATATAAGTGCAAATTAGAATATTTTTATTTCCTAATTTCTTTAAATATCCTTTCAATTTTATGCAACTACTATGTGCAATAAAAACAATAGCTCAATCTATCTCTCTACATATATTATAAACTGATAACTTACGATATATGATAAGTAACATGGGCGTTACGTAGAATTCTATTGTAATTGCCAAGGATGTAAATTATTTGTAAAAGGAGCAAAATCGAAAGAGATATTTTTATTTATTTTATCAAGTATTACGCGCAGTCAAAAAATATACAATTTCGAATATTCGATTGTTATCGTTTTATGTAATTTAATTATAAACCTCCTTGTAGTCTTTCGTTGAATTACATCAATGATAAATAAAATTGTTATACTTTTTTAATAATGCTTCAAACGACGTATGTTTACATGAAAGTTGCTTCTTATTTTTATTCATAGAAGATACTAGCGAATTTTGACCGGAAAATCCTGGAACACCGTATATATATTCGCTCTTTTACAGTACATATCCACTATAATCTCGAATGCATATCCCTCGAGAATACGCGCTTAATCTCATTTGTGAATTTTAAACTAAAACTCAATTCTCTCCTTTTATCGTTAATCGCCTTATTACGCATACCTCTCTGCGAAGGACTCAAATGAGAAAATATCAAAGTTGCGAAATGATGAGATAACATCGAACTATATAAAGTATCGATATCATCCTGCGAAATACAAGAGAAACTATATGTTCAAGATAAAATTTCCTTTTCGATCTGTAATTAAACGAATTTTCACTTCCATTCGTTTAGTTTAAATATTTTCCACATATCTTTTGTCTACCTTTTATCTACTCGAATATCCTAAAGTTCCTTTGCATTTATTAAATCGTTTCATCTTACATCTCGTTTGATGCATCACAGCGAAATCGGATAAACTCATTTTTTTATAACTTTTACAATAGTTTTCACGAATATTCTAAAGAATCTGAACAGATTTTCTTTTATAAACGGCGAGATTGAAAACCGAAATTTAAAACAGAACATTGTTTGTAATTCTAAAATGTCGAACGACAAAAACCATTCGTTCGTTTAAATATTACCTATTTTAAATATGTATGTAGTATATACAATATGCACCGATACGCGTTACCTGGAATAAATTTAATCATACAGTAAATCATTTATTGCACTGATTTTATTTAAAATCGTTGAATGGAGTTTGGTGAATTTTATTTGAAGCAAGAAAAAAAACGTGGTTCGATTCTTGCAATCACAAAATGGAGTTTCCTTCGTTTTTATTTGTTAGTAATAATATCATCGACTTATACCATGTATATAAGTTCGTGCCTTAGAGGATACGTGTGGCTCGATTCGTAGATAGAAATTTGCCGCGAGTTCATCTTACCGTATGTCGACGGCCTGTTTGTTACTTACTTGCTACTATTGTTCTCAAATTTCACAAAGATACGAAATGTTACCGGTGCAAACGAGAAATGATACATTATGTCAACTTTTGATACTGAAGAGTTTTATCTATTCAAGCTAAGATTTATTCTTCGCTCATTATTTAACTATATACTACGTTATTGGATCAAAATCTACGTAAACGTAAAGACAATCAACTTGAACTATAGCTTAAAGGATTGTATGAGACATTTCATAAAATTAGTCGAGCTTTTGAAATAACAACTTAATTAATTTTATACTCAGTCGAAATTTTACAGATTGCAAATGATATTATAACAAAATTGTTATGGTATTTGTTTTAATAGTAAACTATCGCTGTTCTTCGTTGTTCTTTGCTTCGTTTCACAGTAGTGTATTTATGCCTTATTTATAAATATATAGATTCAATAAGTTATAATGCCCTTCTTCTATTCCTTTACATCTTGTTTCGCTAGATAGATGTTGCTAGCTTGGTAAGACAAAATAAGGCACTCATAACCGAACTGGCTTAGTAAGAACGACGCGGAAAATCTTCTTGGAAGACTGTTATAATAATACGTATATATTACATAGATAATTAAAGGCTTCTTTCTTTGCCATTTTTATATAGTCATTATGAATTATACTTTCATTTTCTCATTTATATAAATAATGTTAGCAAAAATTTATAGAACGCCAAAACAATAATTTCGAAAGTTTCAGTCAAAAACATTGTATGTTAATCCAAAGTATATTATAATTATTTTATTTCAATTATAATATATCTTAACAAACATTAATATTAAATGGAAAAAAATACGATGGAAATACAAAAAATACGAAAGAATACTCGTTTGGAAACGAAATATTTTGTCATAGGAAATGCTGTATTGTTTAGTCTTTGAATAATTTGAAACGCGTTATTAAGTGAGTTAAAAGTGTAACATTTATAACCGATACAAGTACATACTATTTCCATTCGAAAAATACATTATTCACGTAGTCATAAATATATTATTAATCATAAGACAATAACTATATAAAAAATATTGTCGTTCGCTCATATTTACTCTTTCGAAAATATTTTTCAACCTTGTCTGTACAATAATGGACGGTCCAAAACACAATGGGTCTGTATATCTATCTTGAAAGGTTAGCTCTGGAATCGGAGAGAATTCGATACTTTGGAGTGTACGCGCACGATACCTGTCGCAAAATCGATATATCTGTACCAAAATGTCAAGCAGATATTTATCCTTTTTCCAGTTAGATTTGAAATACGAAGCATTGCGCTTAAGCGCATTGCCGTTCGAGTACATACTTTGCTTTGGTACTTGTACGTTTGAAAATGTGCGTTCACACATATATATATATATATGTATATATATATATATGTATATATATATATATATGTTTTCTTTCTCTCGTAATATTTTAAGCTCTCGACGCTGCAAGACCAATGATAAACACGTCCTTATCTGACGGAGGCGTCGAGCTAGGTCAACGTTATTTTTCGTAGAAAGTAAGGAAAAGAGTTGACGTCTGAGTGAGAGAAAAGAGTTAAGAAAAGAGTCAGAAACTAAATAAGAGAGAGAGAGAGAGAGAGAGAGAGAGAGAGAGAGAGAGAGAGAGAGAGAGAGAGAGATTTCAGATACAAAGCCTTATAATTTATGGCAGGTCTTTAATATCACGACGTTCTCTTCTACTTCCCGAGTATTTTCCAGTGGAGTCTTTGTGTGTGTGCGCGCACACGTGTGAGCGAAAAAGAGAAAAAGAAAAAGAGACGGAAATGAAGGTGATGTCGAAGAGAAAGGAAAAGAGCTGTGGTTGGGGTCGCGGTCACGCGACGGTATGGGTGCAAAGAAATGGCGAGAATGAAGCCTCCGCCTGGTGAGAAATTTCATGACAAGTAAAGCAAGCTGCGAGATCGAAGAGGGTTGCAAACCTAGGTTAAAACGCAGTGACGTATTTTCTATCTCAACTATCAAATAAAAATGCTTCGTCTCACGAGCAGATAGTACTTTTTGAAAGCTTTGTTTTGGAATAAATAATTATAAATGTTTTTTGTGTTACTTGCGCAATAAGTAAACGAGCTGCATGTTCGATCGATACATAATTCTAGAAGATTATTACAAATTTCTTAAAAATGTCGTTTGAAAATCCAAGTTTTTTAAAGCACGATATATTTACATAAATTGAATTCAACTATGGAAGAAAGAAGAATGCGTGACGAGTAAATCCGTGAGATTTACTGGGATCTCGCGTTTGTAAAACGTCCGAAAAAGCAAGCTGTTCCGTTACGAGATAACGTCAAACCTGCCAGTTAATATTATTAACGATCTCGATGTCTGCAATTCTCTATTTTTTTTTTTTTTTTATGGAACGAAACAACCGTCTCTATATCCACAGTAGAAAGTTATTTTCTTGAAGGAAAGATAAGTTTGTAGTAAAAGAAAGAGGAAGAAAAGCGAGACCAAAAAACCTCGGAATAGTAAATAAAAGAAAAACCCATAAAAATATCACATCAGTTCATCGTTGATTTGTAGGAATAGCGAAGGTGGTAGTAAGGTTTGTGAAAGGAAGGCAAGTTCTCTGTTGCATCAAAAGTCCTTGTCTTGCTGTCACGAAGCATGCTTCAACTCTGGAAGAGGAACGTTAAAATAGAGGTGAGGAAGGGAGGAAGTCGAGGCGAACCATAAAGCAAGCTACGCTGCTGACTTTATGGATTCGATTATTCCCGCTTGCTGCCTTCGTAGCGGTTCTCTGAACTCGGTGACCGGCCGTACTGGATATCGAGGGAGAAATGGAACGAAAGGGAGCTCGAAACAGAGAGGAAGTCTTCGAGAGTATAATCCAAATTTGCAGGTTACTCCTAGTGAGTTAGCAGAACTGCAACAGGATTTTCGAGCCGTTCTAAACGTGATCTCAACGATCCTATCACCATGCACCCTTGCTTCGTTTGTTCATCGAAGGTTTCCCAGGTGAGACCTTTGCTAAATTCGTTCGACCGAAAATCTCTGTTATACCAATTGTTCTTAGCTCGATGTAATTTCCTAATGGCAAGGCTGAAACGAATGCTCGTACATCGGCGAACTCGTTTCTCTATTTTTTAATAAATCTAAACAATCGCTATGGGTGAACGTAATTGAAAATTAGCGTATCTTCGTCTGAGTTCGAAAGCCTGCCCGAGATATGTACATCTCTTCTTTGCGACACGAAGCGTAAGCTCAATATACCAAGTCTGCGACTCGCTAACTCGAAGCTTTCTCATATTCTAGTCGCGAATTCCGATCTCGATCAATGAGCAAGTCACGTATTCGAGAGAGCGAAATCTCGATTTCGTCACAACTTCTTCATCATTACTGCTTCGACTACGGACGTCGTACGGCATCTTATCCTTTAAGAAACAGAGAAAGAGAAAGAAAGAGAGTATCGTAGAGGGAAAGCAAACATGGCTTTGTTCTTTCGACATCGTAGCGTTATCGCACTTTACAGCACTCGCCTGAACGAAACTCGGTCTTCTCTTCGAATTCCCTTCCCTTATTATAATCGACGCGTTCAACTAGATGGGCTTCCTTCGCAAAACCGAGCAGAGAAGGAAGGCCAAGTAAATAAGAAAAACGTTCTTCGTATCGAAACTATTCCATGATTTTCCCAAGAAAAATGGATGAATAAGGAGAGAAAAAAAGGAAAAAGAAATATCGTGTAAAGAAAAATCGCTTTTCGCTTGCTCGGTAAAATTGAGTCTTGCATTTTATAATTTCAAAAAAGATATATATATATTTATATATATATGAGATCTTCATATATAAAGCTCGAAAAAGAAAAACTAATAGTAAAATAAACAAATATCTTAATGCTGACAATTGATATCAAATCAATCGTCGAAGAAACATCATCCTTTTCGGCGTCGCTCTTCGAGCCGTGTCTCTGTGCCGTCTAAGCATTAGCAAAGGGAAGTTACATAGCTTGCCCTCGAAGCAGTCGCTGCTTCATACACGGACAAAGACGGATTAGCATAGGAATTATTTCCGGTTGGATGATAAAGCCCCGAGCAGAATGTTCAAAGCTCAACGAAGCTCGTTTCGTTGTGGAACCAAAATCGAGAGCTGTTTCTCCAACGCAGAGAATTGGCATGCGTTTCTCTCCTTGCTCTTACTGCATTTATACACATATACATACGTATATATATATATATATATATATATATATATATATATATATACACAAACCTATACACGTGTATATTACACTCAGATACGAGTATCGTGATCTCGATTCTTCCGTAACACGAAATGAAACTACCTAGAGAATTTTTGGAGGGTCGATCAATTTTGTACGTCGACTTGCTTTTCTCACGCTCTACTGTATCTCTCGTATGCCAGCTTTTTTCCTTCTTTCTCATCGATTCGGTTTTCTACATTTTTATCTACAACGAAAATAAAAAATACCAACACGATTCATAGATAGAGTTCGAATCGAATCTTCTTTTTCCTTCTTCGTACACCTATCTACCTACCTACCTACCTACATTCCGCAAGATTAAGTCAGGCGATTTTATCGTTCAATCGAAACAAGCGCAAATTCCTTTCTTTTGGCTTTCGTGAATTCCTCAGAGAGTAAGAGCAAAGTATGAGTTAGGTATCGTTATAGTTAATTAATGATTTCTAGAAGCATGCTTTTTAAAAATTACCTCTTTAATCTCGTTAAAATAAAATAAATAGCATTAAAAATTTGGAATAAACATTTTAAAGAAATATGAGAATGATTTAATTATTGAAATTAATAAAGTAGAGTAAAGTCGACAGGTAATAAATTAAAGCTGACTCATCTCGTTATAATCAGAACCGATTAGTGAAATGCTGTTCTCCTAAGTAAATGTTAAGTAAGTAAAATTTCCTAAAATAAGTATCAAATAAACAATAAGTAAGTTATTTATTTAGAAAAAAAGCTATTTAATTGGTCGTGGAATAGCGATTTACATGAATAGACATTGTCGTGAAATCATTCATAAAATGTCTGAATAATCAATAAGACATTACAAGCATTTTGCATCAGAAACTTCGAATTTCAAGAGAATTTAAAAAAAGATAATATATATTTACATATTTAAACGTTACCTCGTTTATGAAAGATTTAAAATATAAATTTATTGTAAGTATCATTAAATGCGAAAGAAAGAATATCTTCGGTAAGAGAAACGATCTTTCGAGAAGGAATCAACTCTCTTGGAAATTACTTTATGTATAGATAGCGAAGAGTAAAAGAATAGAAGAGTCGTGGACGGAGTTTAAATGAAGAATCCTAGAGGATGAACTTCGTTAGACAAAGAAGAGCATTATCGTCTCCGCGGTTCGCGAAATTCAGAGGAAATCATCGATTTCAACTCGAAGACAAGCAAAGACGATAGGATGTGCCTCTTTTAAATGAAGCGAACAAAGTTCGTGAAGAAAAGATATTTTCCCTTTCTTTCTCTCTCTCTCTCTCTCTCTCTCTCTCTCTCTCTCTCTCTCTCTCTCTCTATCTATCTATCTATCTATCTTTCTCTTTCAAAGAAAAAAAAGGAAACGAGACGATGAAAGCGAACAGAGAAAAAGAGCAAGTGGAAACAACGGAAGGGTGAGAAGGAATAAAAGATTGGAAGGGAGCTGAAGAATATTACGCGAAACAGCAAGACGTTAATATTCTGCTTTCTATCGAGCGGTAGAGACAAAGTAAAAGAGTTTTCTCCCTGAGAAGCAAGTGGCGCCGTTTCCGTTCCTCGATGAACGCGTTCCTTTATTGAAGATCTATTCACTGGAAAAATATTTTGAATTAACGTTACTTCATGTTGTAAATAGTATTGTAATTAATATTTCTGTAATCAGCTTTTGCAAAACAAGATTGTAGGAGAGGAGAAGGAAGAAAATAAAGATAGATATTCTTTTCTTTTCAAAATTTGCAGAAAATTCTTGCCTTTGAAAATAAACGATGACATTAATTATAAAAGACCGCGATAAATATTTCAAAGCGATACACGTTTAGCAATATACTTTATACAATGAAGAAACAGATACAAAGAGAGACAGAGAGAGAGAGAGAGAGAGAGAGAGAGAGAGAGAGAGAGAGAGAGAAGGAGAAATGAAGATCTAGAGAAAGTTAAAATCTTATCAGCAGCGTATCTTCCTATAGATAGTAGTTCGTAATAGTCTTTAAAACTACGGTAAAGTTCATTACGGTATTTGGAGCTCCGGGCCATGCAAGTATACCGACTTCCGTTGTAATATCCAAAAGTCCTACCGGTAGTTCTAGCGCAAGCACAAGAAGAAAGTTTAAATCCGGTTTACCTAAGTGACCACTCGGGGAAAAGTCAGAAGAGCAGGATTTTCAATACGTCGCTATATCCTAAAACGTATACTCGTAAATACCTTCGTAATTCTTGCGAAACTTTAAAAATATCAGATAAGAACGGTTCAAGATCTTACTCATAACTATACCATGTATGTAATAGTATTTATAATAATATTTATAATGTTCAGGAAAAATAAACAAAAGAAAATTATGTGACACAATGGAAATACTATAGAAATATTCTTATCCTTCTTAAGCGTAATAGAGAATGAATTTTTTAAATATCTCGAAAATAATACATTTGTAAAAAGGGAGTTTAAATCAAAAGTTATTCAGTTTAGAGGAAAACATAAAAGGATTATTTCCTTCTGACTCAGTGGACATTTTCATAATTATTTCAACTTCATTTTTTCAAGCGGAATTTTATAATTTGAAACGGAATCAGTTTACGCGAAAAACTGAACAAATTTGATGTAAAACATTCATTTATCCAGCCTCTATATTGCTAAGATATTTAACAGGTCGATCATAATAATGAATATTTATTGAAATAATATTGTTTCGACGATGTTAAATTGTCTGAACAACATTTATAACTTTGATGTCAATGTGAGAAAGGAAAACTTTTACGAAACACATAATAAAAAGTGAAACTTAACGAAGGCGCATCCTTGAGATTAAAAGAAAAAAAAAAATAATGAACTTTTTAATAGTTTATTATTTTACCATTGACTCTAAGAAAATTCTTCGATTACTTAAAACAATTATCGAGTTGATATCCATTACATTATTCAATTTGTCCGTATCCTTACTACTTACTTTATAATTAGTTTAATATATTCTGACTGCATTCTCACGCAGAAGAGACAGAGAAAGAGAAAGTAAGAAAGAACGAAAGAGAAAAACGTATTTGGAAAGTAAATGCAACGAAAAGACGCGAAATGAAGCACAACGATGCAACGTCGTGTAATCAAGGAAACGATCGGATTATAGTTTGTTCGCAAAAGGCTGATTGCATGCCCATGGGAGAAATTACCCACGGAGCTTTTCTTCCTACTAGTGGTTCATTCGCGAAAGTCCCGCGGCGGACCTTTAATTGATAGTCGTAATTAATCGTCTCCTCTACCGCGGCTTTATTCACTGGGCGGAACGATCGTTCCAGTATGGTAAACGCGCGATTCAATAAGAGGGGGAAGAAGCGTGACTCACACACGCGAGCAGCATACACAACGTTTGCTAAATGGGTTCTTCATTCGCATTAATTCCTCCTTTGATCTTCGAAAAATCGTCCATTCGACATTGCTGGTATCCTCTACTGACGAGCGAAACGTCGCCTCATAGTTTCATTGCATTATGAATATCACTTTAACTATAGCAAACCCTTTCAGCTTTGTTTTATGCCTTTCCGTGGTCGTTAGTATTCGTTAATGTTCGTGTCTTTCTATTTACATACATTAATGTGTCCTCTTTACCAATATGAGATCTATGAGTATGTTCGTCTATCGTAAAAGTGCATCAAAAAGATAACATGTACATAAATATATTTAAATAAATGTATTCATTTAAAATAATACTCATTCCGGGATATTTCATTAAAATTCAATCTAACTAACAAAAATGGCTGATATAGTATCCTTTTTACTTTAATCAACGTTAATTTGTAATGTTGTGTATAAAAATAAACCATAAGTAACATAGTAATGAGTAAATTAGGAACAGTCGAATTTAATGTGTCTTGTGTGTACAACATTGTGTGTACAAGTGCATTTGAAAGACATGTAGAACGAATCAGGTGGTAATGAGATCAAGGAACGAAAGAACCGACAGAAGCTTTTCGTCTGATACGAAGAATAAAGCGCAAATCGAGGTAAAAGATGAAAGTTATGTTCCGCTTCGGTTAAATCCTGTTACTTAGCGAGATTGAACGGGTGAAATGGGTCTCCTTCGTGCTTCCTACTCGCAGAATCTTCCAAATGTACATCGGATATTCGTTTCCCTCGCGTATAACAGACAGATCGGAAACATAAAGAAAGAATCGCTATTGCAATGGGCCTAAGCTGAAGGGATAAAAATAAATAAGGGAATGTTTCAGTCAGCTACAAATTGTGTTTATTAGAGAACATTCAAGTTATATATAAAAAGCTTTTCAGAAGAGGTATCCATTCATATATAATATAATGCATCTGTATTCGATAAAGATTTCTATATCTAACGGTACATAAAATAATTATAACGAAACGTAATTTTATTGAATTGAAAGAGGAAGAATCGTTCTAGGTAAGCTTGTATGAAAGCAAAAGGAACGTATTATTCGTGATAGTGCATTAAAAACATCGACATAACCACGAGCGATGGTACGTCGTGAAACATCGTTGGGTCAAGTTATGATCGTGTTATCGGCGTCGAGGGAACTCATGACTCTCCTCTGGTGATCAAAATCTCCTGGACACTCGTATAACATGTAATTAGGGAGCACGAAGCGTATCAGGCATAGGTACATAGGAACAAGAAATAGAACGGTATAGAGATAGCCCACGGTCAGTAAACTGGCCTTGATTCTATAGAAGGATAACAACGAGAATGACGGAGATAGCAAGAACGAAGGTTACACCCGTACAACGGAAAATCCTAGATTTCCCGATGGACTTCTCGAGGAAACGAGAACACCTACAAGTTCCTTCCGAGACGCTCTTCCTCTTCATCGTTCAAGCATTCTCCGATTCAATATCACGATTCAATTTCGGCTTTGGCCTAAGGAAGGAGACCTCTATTCTCTTCTATTTCGACGCTTCTAACTTCGTCTTAAATAGTTTTCCTTGAACTAATAGCATTGTCTCATTTCTGAACTCCTACCTCTATCGAAAACTTTCACTTCGACGAAGTTATGCACATAGATATACATGTATAAGTATATGAATATGTACGCATTTTACAAGTCAAAAGATATCGAGACGGATGAACTTGCAATAAAGAAGCTCTGAGATATAATATATTTACTAATGTATGATGAAGATTATTCGATCTACCGTTGGAGAAAATTCTTTTTGTTTTTGTGAAATAATTAACATTAAGGTGACCAAATATATTCCTATGTTCCTTTCGATTCAAAGATACGCTCGCTCAAAACGTCAAACGAATAGGATGATGAAAAATGTATAAAAGACGAGGAGGAGTGGGAGGTGCTCGTATATTCCGTTTGCCTCCAAAACTTCTGCTTCTACGATAACTCGCAAAATAAATTAGCAATGATATGTTCTCTTTCTCTCTTCTCTTTCTCTCTCTTTTTGCTTCTCTTTTTTTTCCTTGATTTCCAGCCGTTTTCTCACTAAAGAGGCAAAACTTTCGAGCCGATATTCCCGATTCGAATGGATTCCGCGTAAGTAACCTCTCTCCGTACTGGCCCTATAGCCTTGAGCATTGGTAGAAGACTAATTGGATCGTGCTAGTCTTGGTTCCTCCAAGTTCTAATCAATTTATGAATGCGGCGGCCTGACACGAGATTGCACTATGTGCCTCCAGCTCACAAGCAGGCTGCGTCTGTTTCTCAAACTTTTCGTCACCATCGACGTTTGCACTTTCTCCCTCAGTATCTCTATTTCTTTCTCTCTCGTTCTCTCTCTCTCTCTCTCTCTCTCTCTCTCTCTCTCTCTCTCTCCCTCTCTCTCTTTCTCTCTCTTTTCTCTCTCCTCGTTACTCTTGTTAAAAGTTTAACATTGTATTTAATACATCTTTATACGATGAAGCAAACTTTTTACTTTGCAAATATTTTATTATGTTTGATGGGATATTGTGAAACATGTGAAATATGTATACTTCAGACAAAAATCGAAGCAGAACGTCACTCATATAACGCTTCGCCGAAGCGCATCATAGGCTATGGGCAACCAAACAACCAGAAGTCACCCTTCGTCGATTCTTTTACCCACCCTGAAGCTACTTCGTGCGAATTCGTTGTATCGACCGGTTTTCCTTCTCGTTCGTTTAACGATTCTTATCATGAATGCGTCTATCTCTTGCCTCGCTTATTTCTTCAAAATCAGCGATAATGTAAATGCGAATACGATAAGAATATTTAAGCGATTATCGTTCTGGAAATAAAAAAAAAGGAATGAAATTTGAAAAGACGTAGGTATTACATTCATGAATGAAGTTTTGGTAATTTTGAGGGAAAAGATTTCTGAGAAAAGATTCAACAGCTGGGTAAAAGTTTATAGAAGCAGCGCATTACCACGAACTAACTTTCTGCAAATTAAATTCTACTCATTGCACTATTCATACGAAAGAAGTAAAAACTGAAAGAATGCAAAAAGATATGCGCGTTGGAATACGTACGAGATATTATTTTAAATACCAAGGATTATACAGGATTTTCTATTTTAATTTTGCAGCATACGGTGTATTTGTATTATTTTACTTGTTTTTTTGTTTAAGGTTATTCTCTTTCGTAAGATCTATTGTGCATTTTAAAAATATTATTCTGAGATCATCTGATGAATTGGTAAGGCGAAGGGAAGAAGGTAAACAGATCGTATCTTTTGAGTCACCTTGACGATTTTCTTTTCAATATTGTCTAAGTTTCGTTCAAAAACAACGTCGTAATTCTATCATTTGCAGATACAAGAAATCTCTTGAAAATTTATTTTATTCTACCCTCGCTACGCGGGCAAAATTACGACAGGAGAGGACCGTTTCATTAACCCGGATTGTTCGCGAACACGTTTAACGCGAACCTAATTCGGATCGTTGCCCATAAGATGTAAGAAAACAAACATTTGAAAAGACAGAGAAGAACAGGAAATATCGAGAAGAAATGAGGAAAGTCGAAGTTTCCCTTAGTTCTCCTTCACTGACATAAGATTTATCTCAGAGTGATCGTAAAACTAGCTCGGATTCCTAATCTCGCGTTCTTAGCACGGAGGAACGAAACGTGCTGCACATCTAGCCACGAATCGGCCATCCCTTTTCTCTCTCTTACTAACGTGAGATCAGCGAGCGGTACTATATCTTTAACTTTTCTCTATAAAAGTCTAAGTGGCGTTTTAATTAAGTTCACGCAATATCAAATTTAAACGTATACGCATACAAAATCGACCCAAATCTTCGTGACTTTTGTAAAGTCATTCCTCGTCTTTCTCTCATCAAAATCATTAATTTAATTATCAATAAGATCGCCTCGGTCTCACAATACGTTCATTTTTATCTTTAATTTCTTTCATTTCTTCTTAAATTATCGAAGTAAGAAATTTCAAATCATTGATAGATTCATTAGAAAAATTTATTAACGCTCTACGGTTGTATTTATTTCATTTCCTTTCATCTATATAAATCATTGTAATAGTCATGAAAGATTTAGCACTCGAATATATGACTATTAAGTCCAAAAACGTTACCAATGATTCTCTAAATAACCGGATACACGAGAGAACGAGACTTTACGTTTCATAAACGGTTTATATATCGTTACTCTTACGTGAGGTTATTCAGCGTTGCTCTTATCGTACAGCTACTTTCGCCATCGTTATGATATAAAGTTTCCTTAAGACGGCTTATACTCTTAAAGCGTTAACGTCCCTAATCTGCGGAATGCTCTAATGGGGTATTATAAAAATATCTCGCGTGTCCCTATCGAACTTCCAACGTCATTGAAGTTATAAGAAAAATCTTAGTCAATTTTAAAGAAATAAGTATCGTATGCTAATTAAATGGTAACATAAATAATCCCATTTCACGTTCAATTAGAAAACATTTCCGTAAGAACTTTGTATGATTAATTTTCCGTAAGAAAGACAATCTTGAGAGTATTGTGCGATATTTTAAGCTATTCAAAACCTGCTGATTTTAAATCACCTATCGTATCGTTAATATAGAAATATAAAGAAATATAACACAACAGACATATTGCTGAAAGAATACGTGTTGAAAATCCAATGAATTTTAATTGAGACGTTTTGCGATTTTTCTGCTGAAGAAGAGAAGATTAAAAAAAAATGATGTAAAATAGAACGAAAATAAAACGACAACTTTCCTCGTTGCGTAAAACGAACCACGAAGCTATATAAACGTTATCGGCCAAGTCGATTCTTTCTCGTTTCCATCGGCATCAATGTTTTGCCTGTAGTTATCAGAATCTGTGCGCATGCTTGCGATTCATTTACCAACGTCTATTTAAATTAGTATACTTTTAACCTCGTGATATCTTCTTTGTTTCAAGAAAAATTAGGGCAATGTGATCGAATAAAAACAAATATTTGCGGATGCTCTTTCATTAATTCAAATCTTCGATCTTTCATATAGTTATCGTCAATTTGTTCTTTCGAGAACTACCTATAAGAGAAATGTATAATCACCTAATCGATTCAATAGCAACACAAGTTCTTATTTTCTATTCGTAAAATCGCTTTTGTAAGAAAGACAAAACAAACATTAAGAATACCGCTTATACGAAAAAAGGTATAAATTAAGTCTACGAATTCGCTACGTCCTTAACAACTACACTTGAATTTCATGAAAAAGTTCAATACCCTTTCCGAAACTTTCCATCGAATTTTACGTCGAACGCGAGACCTTCTCGAAGAATTAAACTCCAAACGTTCTTGGAAGGCTTTCGACGTCTGCGAGGAAGGAACAGAAAAAAAAAAGAAAAAAAGAAAACAGAAAGAAGAACCCGTCAGCGCAGCAATATTTTTCCGGTTAGACGGGCGTTCGCGAGTCCGCAAGTTTTTGCATTTCTTAAGAGGAAGAGTTACTTCTCGCTAATGCTCCGCGGCGGCATACATATTTATTATTTGAGAGTCGAGCCGGAGATTCCTCTGTTGGTCCGTGCTACCTTCACATTTCCATGCCACGTTTCCTTCTCTTTTCTCTTTTCTCGTTTCTCCTCTCTCCGTTTTTCTCTTTCTCATTTCAACCTCGCTTCAGCTTTCGGAGTTACCCTCCCCGAACACTTTTGCTTCCATGGAATCTGAAAATCGTTCTCCTCTTTCCCTCGTCTACCAATCGTCGATAGAAAGGAAAGTGCGCCTTAAACTTTGACGACTATGTTCCTCCACCAACAGCAAGACAAAGTTTTTCTTGTATTTAACAACGACCACTCAATCGGATGTACAATAAATCTTATGAATTACAAATTTTATTATTTTTAAGAATAAAGATATAATTGGATATAGAAAGAAGAGATAGAGAGAAAGTTGAAATAATGTTGAAAAGTCGTTGATACAACCGATTGTACTTATTCTTGGCACAAGAAACATATTTTAAAGCAGCGAATAATTACATTAAAAACGTAACATTAGCCCTTAAATAATATCGTAACATCTAATTAAGTAAAATTCTATGAATGATGAAATTCTTCTGTCTTATTTTATTTATTATCGTAAATAATTTGTTAAAAGCTTAAAGTAGTTTCTTCTTGAATCACGAAGCAAGATAACGTTTAACTCCGTGTACGCAGCTATTCTATAAAACTTTAGACGATATGGATGATCACGTATTTTCCATATCTTCGGTATGCGATAATACTCCAACGACGTGGTTTGCTCTTTTCCTGTTACTACTGCAACAAACGAAGGAACACAAATGATTATGGACGAAAGGAAAAAAAGATTCGACCATTTCTACTAATTACATATTATAATAGAACCGATAAGAATTTCAAATTATGTCGTGGTTAGACGTGCATACCATTTCTGCAGTGCAATACATTATACATATATGGTAATTTATTTAGCATACTAATTACCTCATATTTACTAAAAAGTTCAAGGCAATTTGCTGAACCTAAAAAAATGATTCAATTTTTAAAAATGTCCGAATATTACTGTCACTCACTGTACATATTATTTTTTTTAGTGGAACAGCAATTTTATTTTAAGTCCATAAGGGTCGGCTATATCTCTTTCAAAATCCTCGCCATTTCCACGAAACTTTTCCACGCGTTCTGATCGATCAACTTTCGAAGCAGTCGCAATAGCAATCGCGCAACGGAACATTTTAATTACGGCATCACTTCATCGACGAATCGATCGACAGTTCGGAAAGGAATTTAATTCCTTTACGCTACATTAAACAACGCGTCTATGATATTTTATGCAAGGAACGTTGAAATAATTGAAAAAGCTTCGTAGTCAGAATTTGATATCTATAAATAAATTAATTTGTTTCAATGAAATAGAAAAATTATTTAAATCGAGTATTTTTAGAAACAATCCCTCGAATCCTCATTCTTTTTCGTTTTCTTTACTTTTTATAAAAATTTAACGCAGTTTTGCGCTACTATTAAATACGTTGCTTGCTTCGTGCGAAATTCAATGATGTACTGAATAACGTTATGAGCCATATTATGCACAAATTTTGTGCGACGTTGCACTTTAAGCAGTGAAATTCTGTCGAGTCGGGAGTTTTAAAATTAAATGACTATGAACTTGCGAGATCTTGATATCGTATGACCGTTTCGCTTGTCATAGCAGTCATAAATTTTGCCATATCATACATTTAAAATTAAATATTACTTTCGTTTGTCTAGTATTGATGTTACGAAACGCAAGCTTGAATACTCGGAGAAATTGAAAGAATTATTTCCATCACAATTATTTTCTGCAAATATCTATTATTGTTATATATATTAAAAATACCAGAGTAAAATTTAATATTCTACGCATTCCATGATAGATATATCAATTTGAAAATCGAACGAAAACGCTGACTTTGTTATAATTGAATTAAAAGCTCTATTGCCTTTGATGTCGAGTCCTTTTTTATTACGTCCAATAATGGAAGTAAATGGAAGGTAGAGACGGAGAGTCTGCGAAGGAAAACATTTACGATGGAAGTTCTCTAGAGTACGTATATGTAAAGACCAAATTGAAAAAGAAGAAGAAAGCTCGCTGGACATGTGGATTGCATTAATTATTACGAAGAGGAAGAGGAAAAGAAAGAAAGAGAGAGAGAGAGAGAGAGAGAGAGAGAGAGAGAGAGAGAGAGAGAGAGAGTAAATAAAAGGAGAAAAAGGAAAAAGTATGCTTAATTCTGATCTAGTAGCTTTACCGTTCTCTACATTTATTTCAAAATAATACGCATTTGCGTGGAAAATCTTGTTAGTGCATTCTTTACGATTGGTGATTTCAGCAGTCGATAAGCCACTAGAATTTTTGGACCAAGTCCATCGTATAAGGTAAAATTCCAAAGAACGTGACGTTAAATTTACCGAGATTCTTCTTTATTTGGTCCTTCGTTTAATGGCATTTCGATTGAACGTCAACAAGAATACTTCGTGCCACGAAATTGGATTATCTGCTTACCGAAATCCCTGACCTGAAAAAACCGTTACGAGACCAATATCGAAAGGAAGTTTTGGAGAAGAAGGAGAAAAGAAAAAAGGGGGTGGTCGGATAGTAAAAGTCTGTCGTCATATTTCCCCATACTCGAAACCCATAAAGGCATCAACGGTGTCTCTCCGACGCGATGACTGTAACAAGGGCGCCGAATATACTATCTATATCGACCCTTGCTAACCCTAATCTCGGTTCACTAGATTTTATTCTGTCCAAGTATTAGGGTTAAGCATTGAATGACTTCGTGAGAGAATGATTCACTTTGTTATTAATAGACTTTCTTATGCATATCAGTAAAAGCAGAATTATTGAAAAAAAAAGCATTCAAAATAATATAGATCACGCTTTAGTAAATACATATTTGTAAAGTAGATGTACACGTTTGTTAAATTTAGCGAGATTGGGTAATTGGTAAACGCAAAATTCGTACTAGGTACGAATTTGTAACCGCATAAGAAGTCGAGCGATCACGATATTGGAGAGGGCGAAATTCGTAAGGAAATGAACCGCTGCGGGCGACATAGTTCACGTAGGTAACCAAGCTTGATCAATGTCTGCACTGTGGTCGTGCCCTCGTGCATGGCACTTGCACATCACAAATTACCTAATCTCAGGCAATAAATTCTCACACGTAGAGCGTTCAACGACGTTTACGTCCATTTCTGTTTTATCCCTGAACATTGTTTCTCGTGGTAATACAGTGCATTATACGTTAAATTTCCGTCGAAACCGATCCTCTTTAATCCGAGATCTTCAAACGATTTTGAGCCTGCTAAATTACGCTCAATTATGTATGAATAGAGCATGCACCGGCAGGTAGCTCGTTAAGCCTCTTATCAATATTTACTTGGATGCGATTAGGGGCATCACTTCTTCGAGTTATTAATTATTACTTAAGTCCTTCAACTTGATATAAACAACAAAAGCGTTAGTTAACGTAGCGACTGAATAGAATACAGCGTTCGTTTCGTCGAAGCTTCAACGTGTTCCAAAAACGAAATGAGCTTCAGGACGCTATCCTAAAGATCGGATTAAAAGGATCTCTAAATGAAACGAAATGGAATTAAACGAAACTCTTCGAGTAAAACTCGGATTACCGAAGGTCCAGCTTGCTTCAAAGAAGCGCCACCCTTTTGTCGTCGAACTGGTGTGCTTATCTCTAGTCTCTTTCTCTCCGTTAGTGTTACTTTTCTACGAGGTAGTTTTCTTTCCTTCGTCAGTTTTATAAACGAATAGCCGCGAACCGTTACCTTGGTAGACAGGTAACGTATGCTATTCGCTGAGATTTATGATCGGACGGTAGATAACCTCGAAAATATCGCGAAAACGGCATGCGCGTCCACGTTCGCGTTCGCTCACTTGCGAGCCTAGTATGGGAGGATCGATGCTCGTAAGTCTAATGGGGCGTAAAAGGACCGAAGGGATATAGTTGAAGGCGAATGGGTCAACGAGCTGCGAGAGAGTGCCAGAGAGGAAGAGAAACTATACGATGGCGAAACAGGGTGAGAAAATACATCCAGATCGTAAGAGAAGCCGAGCTCGACCTAATCGAGTAAATCGCTCATGTACTGCCTCGTGAGCTTGTGACTTTTTTTTCCCTATAGACAACCGTGTGCCCGTTCGATTTATTCGCTCACCAGGAAACCATAGAGCTGATACCATTTAATCTCTTTCTTTTTTCTATTTTCTTATTTTTTATTTATCGTCACGCGAGTATTCTTTTAAACCTGTACTTCGACGATAAAGAAACTTAATTCCTTAATACCTTAATACTTCATTTTTGATAGCCATTGTCTTAGGAAGAGCTTTACCAACTATACTTCTAGAATGGTGAAACGGTCAAGCTGACTTATGTTAAAGAAAACTTCTCCATTGATGTTCAATTAGCTACAACAAGAGAAAGTAAAGAATTTGTAAAGAAGTATACAAAATAAAAAGGAAAACGAAAAATAACAGCCACGTGAGTCTACACGGATAGAAACCTCAAGTAAAGAATGGAATTGAAACGAATCGTGGAGAGAATCTCGTACAAAGTACGACGGAACTCGAAACTATTCGACACTGATATATTCCCGATCTGTCTTTGTCAGTCGGATTATCGATATTGAATTTTATAGAGTCTGCAGCGCGATGAAGTTTTCCTCGGGTAACGAGCATCGAAACCGAACGCCGATCGACGTGACTGGCGTGTCGAAAGTTCGTCCATGTCCCATTCTCATTTGCTCTCATTCTCTCTTTCTCTCTCTCTCTCTCTCTCTCTCTCTCCTTCTCTTTCTCTACTCGATCAAACGGAGTCAAAAAGAGAGAATAGAAAAAAGAAACAAAAAGTTGATTCGATGCGAACGCACAGTAGGATGCGCAGACTCGTACGAGAAGAGTCGAAGCAATTTTCCAAGATTTCACATTGCTGTTTTCTGTAATCAAGGAAGGTCAAAGGGTAAAGGAAGAAGAAGAAGAAGAAGAAGAAAAGGTAGAACGTCGAGTCAGTCGATCTCGCGTCGACAAAGTTAATAAAAGCGTTTTCACTTCGTAACGATAGAAACGTGCGAGATTTCTTCGAGTCCCTAAAAGGCGAAGGACAGTCGATACTCAGTAAACGTCGAAATAAAAGAAGAGAGTAGAGGATGGAGGGTGGATGAAAGCAGGAGAGAAGAAACGTCAAGATAAATTTTACGAGACATAGATTATGACCCCGTAAAAATGATAACGACGTTAATTCACTGATGCAACGAACGTTTCGTCGATAAATCGTAAAGGATTCGAATAGACCTTCACCCTTCCATATGCGTTCGATTCGCTGAATAGATGCGAACGTTATGTAACCTATATTACTAAACGAAATATGATTAACGAAGAATAATTAACTCTTCGACTGTATCAACTAATGAATCATTAGAGAGAACGCAAACGAAATAATGGAACATGTTCATTATTTTCTTATATCGCCAATTATTCGCTAATATTGTTACGTATGTCCGTATCGAATGGAACATTCAATTATTTTACAAAACATTCACGTTATTTTCATACCAAATTATCCTTTCTTCAAATATTCAATTCAACACTTTTACTGTCAATCGATGTTAAGATTTTCTCCTTGTTTTTATCTCTTCTCTTACTTTTCCTCTTACTTCTTTTTTTAACTCGAAATGCGAGTCTAACTATCTTACGAAGTTTTAACTCAAATCGATATCTCTCGTTATGCTCTCGAAGGTGAAATGACAAATAATTAGTTTCATCAAAGAAGAACTGTTCGAGTTTATTAACGAACCAAAGTCTGGCTTTGCCTTTCGCATCACGAGACGCTCTAGTGAATCTTTTTAAAGAAAATTTCGACGTTGAGTTAAATAATGTAACTTTAGATATTAAAGGATATTGAATATATTTTACGATATTTCACGAATTGAAATGAATATTGCTAGGAAAAATCTTCAAAAAAAGTTCTCCTTTGGTTTTAAGCTTCTCGAGACATTATTTAAAAACGT